>NC_057806.1:555727762-555728032 GCF_018294505.1 Triticum aestivum
GTTCTCGTCCGAAACCCTGATACTCCGAAAGAGTATGTCCAGTTTGTACACGAAGTGCATCCATTTTTTGCCGTGACCCTCTCTACTCTTTCGCGCATGCTATGCGGGTGATATGATGATACCATGCCAAGTTTCAACATTTTCAGGATTCATTTTGTAGTGATTTTCAATTTCACGGTCATTTAGCTCTCTAAACAATTAGGTAAATGACCGAAAAACAAAAAATGATGTCAGAACATGTTGGAAATTGATGACGTCGCTTTGAATGCT
>NC_057806.1:555728740-555729329 GCF_018294505.1 Triticum aestivum
AAGTTCTCGTTCGAAACCCTGATACTCCGAAAGAGTATGTCTAGTTTGTACATGAAGTGCGTCAAGTTTTTGCCGTGACCCTCTCTACTCTTTCGCGCATGCTATGCGGGTGATATGATGATACCATGCCAAGTTTCAACATTTTCAGGATTCATTTTGTAGTGATTTTCAATTTCACGGTCATTTAGCTCTCTAAACAATTAGGTAAATGACCGAAAAACAACAAATGATGTCAGAACATTTTGGAAATTGATGACGTCGCTTTGAATGCTGCATACTGAACACAAAAGAAGTCTGGAGTTCAAATAAGTTTAAAAAACATTGAAGTGGCCGTGTAACAGATGAGTTCTCGTCCGAAACCCTGATACTCCGAAAGAGTATGTCTAGTTTGTACATGAAGTGCGTCCAGTTTTTGCCGTGACCCTCTCTACTCTTTCGCGCATGCTATGCGGGTGATATGATGATACCATGCCAAGTTTCAACATTTTCAGGATTCATTTTGTAGTGATTTTCAATTTCACGGTCATTTAGCTCTCTAAACAATTAGGTAAATGACCGAAAAGCAAAAAATGATGTCAGAACATGTTGG
>NC_057806.1:555730366-555730888 GCF_018294505.1 Triticum aestivum
ATAAGTTTAAAAACATTGAAGTGGCCGTGTAACAGATGAGTTCTCGTCCGAAACCCTGATACTCCGAAAGAGTTTGTCTAGTTTGTACACGAAGTGCTTCCAGTTTTTGCCGTGACCCTCTCTACTCTTTCGCGCATGCTATGCGGTTGATATGATGATACCATGCCAAGTTTCAACATTTTCAGGATTCATTTTGTAGTGATTTTCAATTTCACGGTCATTTAGCTCTCTAAATAATTAGGTAAATGTTCGAAAAACAACAAATGATGTCAGAACATGTTGGAAATTGATGACGTCGCTTTGAATGCTGCATACTGAACACAAAAGAAGTCCAGAGTTCAAATAAGTTTAAAAAACATTGAAGTGGCCGTGTAACAGATGAGTTCTCGTCCGAAACCCTGATACTCCGAAAGAGTATGTCCAGTTTGTACATGAAGTGCGTCCAGTTTTTGCCGTGACCCTCTCTACTCTTTCGCGCATGCTATGCGGGTGATATGATGATACGATGCCAAGTTTCAACAT
>NC_057806.1:555736547-555737975 GCF_018294505.1 Triticum aestivum
AAGTTTCAACATTTTCAGGATTCATTTTGTAGTGATTTTCAATTTCACGGTCATTTAGCTCTCTAAACAATTAGGTAAATGACCGAAAAACAACAAATGATGTCAGAACATGTTGGAAGTTGATGACGTCGCTTTAAATGCTGCATACTGATCACAAAAGAAGTCCGGAGTTCAAATAAGTTTAAAAAACATTGAAGTGGCCATGTAACAGACGAGTTCTTGTCCGAAACCCTGATACTCCGAAAGAGTATGTCCAGTTCGTACACGAAGTGCGTCCAGTTTTTGCTGTGACCCTCTCTACTCTTTCGCGCATGCTATGCGGGTGATATGATGATACCATGCCAAGTTTCAACATTTTCAGGATTCATTTTGTAGTGATTTTCAGTTTCACGGTCATTTCGCTCTCTAAACAATTAGGTAAATGACCGAAAAACAACAAATGATGTCAGAACATGTTGGAAATTGATGACGTCGCTTTAAATGCTGCATACTGAACACGAAAGAAGTCCGGAGTTCAAATAAGTTGAAAAAACATTGAAGTGGCCATGTAACAGATGAGTTCTCGTCTGAAACCCTGATACTTGGAAAGAGTATGTCCAGTTTGTACACGAAGTGCGTCCAATTTTTGCCGTGACCCTCTCTACTCTTTCGCGCATGCTATGCGGGTGATATGATGATACCATGCCAGGTTTCAACATTTTCAAGATTCATTTTGTAGTGATTTTCAATTTCACGGTCATTTAGCTCTCTAAACAATTAGGTAAATGACCGAAAACAACAAATGATGTCAGCACATGTTGGAAATTGATGATGTCACTTTAAATGCTGCATACTGAACACAAAAGAAGTACGGAGTTCAAATAAGTTTAAAAAACATTGAAGTGGCCATGTAACAGATGTGTTCTCGTCCGAAACCCTGATGCTCGGAAAGAGTTTGTCGAGTTTGTACACGAAGTGTGTCCAGTTTTTGCCATGACCCTCTCTACTCTTTCGCGCATGCTATGCTGGTGATATGATGATACCATGCCAAGTTTCAACATTTTCAGGATTCATTTTGTAGTGATTTTCAATTTCACGGTCATTTAGCTCTCTAAACAATTAGGTAAATGACAGAAAAACAACATATGCTGTCAGAACATGTTGGAAATTGATGACGTCGCTTTAAATGCCGCATACTGAACACAAAATAAGTCCGGAGTTGAAATAAGTTTAAAAAACATTGAAGTGGCCATGTAATAGATGAGTTCTCGTCCGAAACCCTGATACTCCGAAAGAGTATGTCCAGTTTGTACACGAAGTGCGTCCAGTTTTTGCCGTGACCCTCTCTACTCTTTCGCGCATGCTATGCGGGTGATATGATGATACCATGCCAAGTTTCAACATTTTCAGGATTCATTTTCTAGTGATTTTCAATTTCACGGTCATTTA
>NC_057806.1:555742968-555748845 GCF_018294505.1 Triticum aestivum
ATTGATGACGTCACTTTGAATGCTGCATACTAAACACAAAAGAAGTCCGGAGTTCAAATAAGTTTAAAAAACATTGAAGTGGCCATGTAACAGATGAGTTCTCGTCCGAAACCCTGATACTCTGAAAGAGTTTGTCCAGTTTGTACACGAAGTGCATCCAGTTTTTGCCGTGACCCTCTCTACTCTTTCGCCATGCTATGCGGGTGATATGATGATACCATGCCAAGTTTCAACATTTTCAGGATTCATTTTGTAGTGATTTTCAATTTCACGGTCATTTAGCTCTCTAAACAATTAGGTAAATGACCGAAAAACAAAAAATGATGTCAGAACATGTTGAAAATTGATGACGTCGCTTTGAATGCTGCATACTGAACACAAAAGAAGTCCGGAGTTCAAATAAGTTATTAAAAATAAAAAAGAGGTGCAATGCTGGTTAATTTGCTTCAAGCCATTCGGAATAGTGTAGACTGCACTACACATAGCTCAGTGCAATCTATGCTATTCCGCAAGGCTTGAAGCTAATCAACATGTAGGTGAGCATTGCAACTCTTCGTCATTGTCTGTGCACTCACGGCTTATAAACCACTCATACTGCCTCTCTCTTGGCGAGGTGGGACTAAAAATCATCTTACAAAGAAACTCTAGTACCGGTTCATGGCATGAACCAGTACTAAAGGTCTTCGTGGGGGCCCCAGACTGACCATAGCCTGACACAGCCTCATTAGTACCGGTTCGTGGCATGAACCGGTACTAAAGGTTACCCACGAACCGGTACTAATGATGCCCGCCCGCCTAGCCATTGGAACCGGCACTAATGGTCACATTAGTGCCGGCTCAAATTCAAACCGGCACTAATGTGCTTCACATTTGACCCTTTTTCTACTAGTGTATCGACGAAGATCATCATCCTGAAGGCTGGGCGGTGGGTGTTCCTGATAGTAATTAGGATGGCCTATCCAGCATGAAGATTCTTGCCAACGAGGAATCTCTTCCACCCAACCGAGTTCAAGTGTGTGCGACCATCTGTGCCCATGCGGTAAGTACATGTGGTGACGGAGCCCCTTGCGATAAGGCGTAGTCCAACTGAGCCTTCTTCATCAGGCTCAATACCACAACTCACAGATAGGTTCTTTGGCAATCTCTGAATAAGAAAAACATATCAATTAATAAATAGCCTAAGCATGTGATCAGACTCCACACTAAAGTATATCATCGACTAGATTTGTAAGTATAACAATACATCATGTATATATCATCAAATTACTACATGCAGTATGTATAACATACCATTTCAAGCCGATCGACCATGGTACTTGTCAGGCGGGTCATGAATGGCACCCCGACAAAGTCATCACGTGGCGGAATTATGTCCCATAGGTTGCACACCTCCTCCTCGCTCAACCTCATTCTTTGAGCTATGATGGCTTCATGAAGTGGGTTCTCATCATCTTCATTGAGTGGGTCCTCATTATCTTCATCATCTTCGTCATCTTCATCATCTTCCACCAGGTTGATATAAATGACAACCAGCTTGGGTCTTTCTGCTCTGAAGGAGAATCTGATCAACTCACCACCAGTAAGACGCATGCGAGCGAGGAAACGGGCCCATCCATCTCCTCCAATCTGCAACATATTGCGTCCTTTCTCGACCTCCATAGTGTACGGCCCCCCAGGAGCCTCAAATGTCACAGTGTCTCCTGTCAGCTTGTTGAATTTCAACCTCACATTGCATGGGACGATCTGTGTAAGAAAAGCAAAATGACACAATGCAGTAATGCCAACACTAAAAATAAAATAGTTGTTACATTTTATCTAATTTCTTACCGCCGCATGACGAAAACTCGGATGGAAGTAGATGCCGAACAGCTTGCCAGTTGCAAGGCTGCTGGCGCACCTTGACTTGCACAGTCGACATAGTGGTGCTGGTGGTGGCGCCATTTTACTAAATCAACTAAATCAAAATGTTCTAAATCAACTAGCCTACTAAATCAACTAAATCAACTAGCCTACTAAATCAACTAAATCAAAATGTTCTAAATCAACTAAATCAACTAGCCTACTAAATCAACTGAATCATATCAACTAAATCGACTAAATCAACTAGCATACTAAATCAACTAGCATACTAAATCCACTAGCATACTGAATCAACTAAATCAAAATGTTACATATGAAAGCCTACTAAATCAAAATGTATCAGGGAGGAGGGACAAGGAGGGACGACTCAAGGAGGGAGAAGATAGTAGGACAGAGGAGGAAGGCGGAGCGAGGAGGGGCCGGCCGGCAGCGAGTGGAGGGAGGACGGATCAAGGAGGAAGGCGGAGCGAGGAGGGGGCGGCCAGCGGCGAGTGGAGGGAGGACGGAGGAGGAGGCCGGTACCAAGTCCAGCGAGGAGGATGAGGCGACAGCGGCACAGATCAGGGGAGGGGCGACGGGGGAGGGGCGACGGGGGAGGACCGGCGGCGCGGGGGGTGAGGAGGAGACCGTGAGTGTGTGTGAGTGTGATCTGTGGATGAGGCTAGTGAGATCTGTAGTTAATTTAGCAGTAACGATTGTTGCCTGAATGCGCTGCTGCTACGTTACGTAGCAGTAGCGCTGTCTATTTTAATGCGCTGCTGCTATAACTGTCCTCGCGGTGGCGTCGTGGAAATTTTAGTAGTAGCGCCACTTGGAGTGCGCACGCTACTGATAAACTTGTTTCAGCAGTGAGTTTCCACAGCCCGCGCTACTACTACTTAGCAGCAGCGCCTAATTTTATAGCGCGCTGCTGGTAAGATTCTGTGTATAGGCTTTTCCCTACTAGTGTACAGCTATTGCTTAGCAGTAACGCGTGCCGCACGCGCTACTGCTAGGACAAATAGCTGCAGCGCTTGTTCACTCCCACGCTGCTGCTAATGTACCTACTAGCAGCGTGTTTTCTTTCCATCGCTACTAGTATTTTTTTTTATTTTTAGTGTATTTATGCGCCATCGTACAAATATTGGTACAATACTAGTTATGAGGTTTACATCATTATGTCCATAACAGTGTGTCAAATGAAGGTGGATTAGGTTCAAGTGGAGGCAATATGTGGTGCATGTCAAAAGTATACTACTAATCCAAACTTGATCTAGTTTGGACTAGTAGTATTTTCGATGTGCACCACATGTTGCCTCCACTTGAATCTAATCCGCTAGCACAAGCTATTTAATCATCATCATAATCATTAGCACCAACAATATTTATTTAATCACCACTAACACTAGCTAATAATAATCATCAGTCATTACCACCAACACTAGCTATTTTATCATCATAGTAATAGTGTAGCACATCATCATCCTCAAACTCATTTCTAGCTAATCACTCCTGCAGCTCTCTCTTAGGTAAAACAACATAAAACATGTGTAGCTCTCCTCCTTGATCAAGTTGGATCATGCAGATGAACCTGTCTCCTAATTTTGGGTAGCACATCTGTTTGCTGCCCCCTAGTACTTGTCTGCGCTCCCCCATCACATATCTGCTCCAGTCTTGCACTATTAAGCATTCATCGCTGATCTTGAATGCACTAAAGTAACATGTAGGATATCTTGGCCGTAAGCTAATAATACTCATGCTACCTTTAGTCTCAATCCCATAAGGCACAACATTCATCGGGAGTCCCTGTTGAAGAACATCGTATTGTCACATACTTAGCAATGAAGTTTAGCTTCACAAATAATGTATGGAAAAGATGCACTGAGGACAAATAGTAAAAAATTACCATCCTTCCTAAATAGATGTGACCGTAGTTCATGACGAACACTATTGGTCGCACGTTTTCAGTACTAAAATTTCTAAGTCCAGGAAGAAAATTTGTCTTGACGGTATCAAGATCCTCAAGCCATGAAACATAATGACTTAGCTCCTCGCAGTTTAGTTCAGCCCCGGGATAGTAGTAGGTCCTGTCTACCAAGCGCTGGACATGTTTTCTTGCACCGAAATAAGCTGACAATACAAATTAGTTGTCAACTATTTTTGAATAAATAATATCAAAGACATAAATATGGTTGAGAAACTTACATTTTGGTGTAACTGGAGGCGTCTGCACATCGACCCAGATGTCGGTATTACCTTCAATATCATCTTCCGGACGAATATCAAAGGTGATAACCATATCAGGCTGAAATGCATAAGTCTTGCATAGTGCTCTCCATGTTTTGCATCCAAAATAGGTGTAGTCGTCTGAATTGTATAATTTTGCATGGAAAATATAACCATGCTCGGTCTTCAAATAAACTTTCTTTACCTCCATACTATGACTGAAACCTATCTTATCCAATACAAAAACTCTTGCATGTCAGGGGATACGCCAGTAGAATAGTAAAAAATATAAGTTGAAGCAAATGAAGCAGATGTCATGCTTAATTACGAAAAAAGACTTGTCGTTGTGACTTACTGTATCCACTTCGAAGTTCTCGTCCAGCTTGATGCTGAAGCGCCTATCATCATCTAGGAAGATTCCGTCGCATAGACCGCGCTCGTCTTCGCAATATTTGCAAATACAGAAATCCTTTTTGTCGTCAGACATTTCCTATGTTCATTGTTAAAACATTAATTGAAAATCGATAGAAGACAACTACCAGGATACTCAACACACAAATCCGGGGCACTCGATATTTCCTACATATTCTGGCAAAAGTCATGCCAAAATTCACGGAAAAATCCGGCATGACCTTTGCTAAAATAGGATATATCGAGCGCCTGAAATTTGCCGGAACGGAAATGAATCAACACTCCGGCAAAACATAGGCCACTCGGAGGTGTAACCTGCAAACATGACCGGCCACTTAGATATTGAGCAACACAAGATATACATTTCAAAATATCTTATAAGACTCAAATTAGCATGCATTCAATAAGCAAAAATAAATCATCTCATGCGTCCGTACATCGTCGAATATTATCACTAATACATCCCGAATAGTTTCATACATATAACATCACTAGTACAACTAAAACCCTAGCACACGATGGGTATCGGCGCGGGCGGTGGACACCCACAGAGAAGGAACCATCACAGGATCATAGCTCCAGTGAGATCCCTGGAGAACATGCCAGGTATTTGAGAACCTGTGCTCCAACGCAAACAAGTAGCAACAGATGTGCGCGTCCTCCTCACTGACACGGTGACGCACCACCTCCGCGGAGTCCTCGAGCCTCTGGACCGTCACTGGCCCACGCGACCGCCACCAAAGAACGTTCGGGTCAATGACAGGCTGGCTCCTCACCAACCTGTGCCCCCCGGTAGGTAGCGCCTCCCAGTACCACCCCGGTGGAGCCCAGTCCCGGGCATGGCCCATCTGGTCAAGCAGGTGTCGTCCTCCGCTGACTCGACGACGAGGATGCGGGATAGGCATCGTCCACGTCGATGCGGGAAAATTGCTTTAACTAAAAAAGCAGCAACAAGTTCTTACTAACTAGTTCTATTAATTCAACTAGTTCTAACTAAAAATAAACTTACTATAAATAAAAATATTCTAGTACCTGATTAGTACCTAGTTCTTACTAACTAATTAGTACCTAAGAACTACTGCACTAATTACCATCTAATTTGATGAACCTATAGGGGTGGAAAGTGGTAGCGGATATTCCAATTATCCAACTATAAAGTGAAATAAGTGGTCAAATTTTACTCGTTTTATGATTCATCTTAGAAATTTGATTCGTTTCCACCCTTACATGAACCCTAACTCATTTGAGACGCATCCGCATCCGATTCGTTTCCACCCTAACTAATTTGATGGAGGTAGAAACCCTAGGCAGAGGTAGGGGAGATGGAGGAGCATGCGTGCTTACCTCGGGTGCCTGCGAGGAGGGAGGGGCAGGCGGCGTCGAGGTCGTGGTCAGGGCTCC